>NC_139981.1:6496343-6529524 GCF_963993115.1 Abramis brama | reverse complement strand
CATAATCTCCTATGACACGAAAAGCTGAAAGCTGATTGCAGAAGTCACTGGTAGTACCTATAACTTTTAATTTCCACAATTCCACTAATATATTTTACTATAAAGTGCTCACTTATGTCCACAACAGTGACATCTATGGCTTGTTTACAGAATTACACTAGAATCTTAAGAGCTTTTGTGTTCAAGTAACATTAGTGTAACTTCAATGAGTGTGATGATTACTGATTAAAACAAGCCCTTTAGACTGTCTTTTAGGTAAGAGGGCACAAACTATCTTGACTAACATGACTTCCCTTTGGTTGCTAAAAGTCCTGCTTAAGCATGCCATCCTGATTAATCATAGTGAATTTCTGTGTATTAATGGAGGGGGTGTGAGTTGATGAGATGTGCAACAGCTCTCTACTCTGTCTGCATGTCGTCATGCCTCTGTAATTGAAGCCCTGGACAGGAGTCCTCTCTCTGGAGAATACTGCTGCTCTGAGATGGACAGGAGCGGCTGTGTCTGGACCCAGGCAGAAATCTACCAAACTTCCCCTCAAAGGCCTTGTTAGTTCTCTTGCGTTGTTGAGCAAGTGTTGACTTTCATTCACCTACATCATAGGGAATAAAATGGGTGATGTTAGCTTGTTTCCAAGCCTAGTTACACTACTGTTTAAAAGTTTGGGGTATGTAGTATTTGTTATGCTCACCAAGGCTGCATTTATTTGATAAAAAATACAGTAATAACAGTAATATTGTGAAATATTATTACTATTTAAAGTAATAGTTTTCTATTTCAATAGATTTTAAATATAATTTATTCCTGTGATGGCAAAGCTGAATTTTATCATCATAACTCCAGTCTTCAGTGTCACATGATCCTTCAGAAATCATTCTAGTATGCTGGTTTGTTGGTTCATTTAATGCATCCTTGCTGAATATACACACATTCGTTTTCAAAATCGTTTTCACCCCAAACTTTTAAACAGTATTGTAGGATGCAAATTAATGTGTAGTTATTTCTGGAGGAATCAAACAAGTGGCCGTCCTTTGCCAATCCTTTGATCACTAAAAATCTTGAAAGCTAGAAGCAAATAACAGCCTTTATTTCACTGATGGCCTTGTTTTACTAATTGTCTCTTAATAATAGATCTAAAACCGTAAGCACTTGGTGAGAAGTGCAAAATATTGCTCAATGCCTTTTCAAGAATTATAAAATGGGTTGAATGGGGTCTGGTCATATTACGTTGCCAGTGTTTTGGCTCAGTGTACTGTGAATTAAATTCATATATGTATCTCTTAAATAGCCCAGCTGTCTTCTTAATGAAAGCCTATAATTCCATTCACATTGTGGCCATTTTATCTTAGCCAACAACAAAAGATACCGCCAAAGGAAATGTGGATTAGCTCCAAAGGTTTACTAGCCACTTTCACTGACTTGATAAAGGTTTCATTCTCCTTCCTCTGCACCAGCCGTTTGATTGGCAGGCACATGTGCCGTATGGCGGCAGAATGCAGCTGGAAGTATATCATCTGCAGTTTAGGTTGGGTAAATATAGCAGGGAGACTTGTCAACCCGAGAGATAGATTGTTCTGGGAAAGGAAGTGTTGTCTCTCCCTCCACAAAAAAGTGTTCTCGTCTTGAATGAGGCCATTTTTGTATTTGTGAAACAAAGAGTTTCCAGTCCTGAGTTTAACACATCAGAAACATGTGTTGGGACTTAAGCTACCTCACCTAATATGTACACTACACTTGATTCAAGCAGTGTTTGTGGTAGGCCAGTTTTAGGTCAGATGTTCTGAACAACACAAAAAAAGTTTGCATATTTTGCAAACCCCCCAAACACACACACACACAACACACACACACACAAATTGGATTTGCATGTTGGCAAAATTCTTTAAGTAGCAGATTAAATAGAAATTGACCTATTTCAACAGATATTTAGGTTACATATTGTTATAGATACCATAAGTACCCTACTTTTTTTTTTGACTGACATACTGAAGTCATCGCTGAGTTTTCGATTTGTCTTTTGTCTTGGAATCTCAAGCATGAAGGTGGTGACAGCAATGATCTATTTCATCTGGTGTTATTTGCACAAGACTCTTGGAGTGAGCTGCGCTTAGTTGCTGATAAGCATGCCCAGACCGAATCTGCAGACTTTTGCATTTTCTGTCTTGATTTGAGGGAAAGTTATATGGAATGATTTTAGCTGTTGTAAAATGTGTTAAAGGGACATGTCACTCAAAAATCTGACTAACTTTGTTCTGTGGAAAAGACGACAATTGGTTGCCTTTTTCCATAGAAGGAAAAGTCATACAGGTTTGTAGAGACATGAGGATGAGTAAATGAGAATGTTCTCTTTAAGAAGAGTTGAAAGCATTTTGCTTTAAGTTTTAATTGAAAATGGATAGTTATAATTGCCTCCAGGACCATTATTTTAATATATAATATTTACATTTTTGCCAATTTATAAAATAAACGTAAAGTGCAATAGTCCTCTGTTGGCAGCAGAAGCCAGTCAGATGGTCTTGTTAATCCGGAATCCCTCTGGAATTACAAACAAGCAACTTGGGGTGACAATTGGCTCTTAGACACTCCGTTTTTGAAATCCACAAACACACTGGTATTGGAGAAATGAGCTTTAGATCTTGTGTAGCTTGGTGGACAACTGCTCTATGAATCTATTGGTTTTGTAAGGGAGATATTCTAGCTATGAAACGTGGTCTGTTTAACATCAAATTGAGAACTAGGATTCAGTATGAGGTCAGGTAATTCTGTGGGATGTTTTTGATATCCACTCTACATCGAATAGCGTACCATTGAGGCAAAGAGGAGGGAAGGAAACGACTGTTGGAATGAAGATGTCTCACCTTCTCATAGTATTCCCTTTTTATACACTAGTCAGCCCAAGCTTTAGTCTTTTAGAGCTTTGAATCTTCCTCCAACACTTCCCCCTCCCTTCGCGTCAAAGGTCAGGTTTTTGACAAGTCTGTAGAGGAAGCCGACAGACTAAATCCTCTCATTTTTATTCATACAAATACAGGTTTAAAGACGCCACCTGGTAGATCCAATTCCAGAGCTTTGTTTGACTGACAACTCTCTCACTTACCCCTAGCATTTCCTCTCGTTTGGTTTTCAGGTACTAAAGAAACTCCTCTAATAGGTCAGACCACACCATCCGATGATTGGATGTCGACTGAGTTTTGTAGTAAACATTACAGTGATACTTTGATCGCTGGTTCTTTTCAGGCACTTTCTGTAATCTCTTCATCTCCTGAACAATGGGCTGTGGAGGAATCCTTTGACTGTGTCTTCTTGATTAAGAAATTTACAATGCCTTTGACAGGCCTTGAGTACAGTATTTGCTAGTTCTTGTCTCCATATGTATGGATATTTGAAACTATACTTGACGTCTCATAACATGTTAAGTCATTTTTGTTTGGATGGTTGTGAGTTTTCCCCCAAGGTTGCAAAGCAATTTGGGACAAACAAAATGAACTGGATCAGTAGCAGGAAATTATTGTTTGCTTAAAGAAAAAAGCTATTTTTTTAGCATTGCGATATTGTTTTTATGACAGGGGATAAACATAGTCACTTTAAGAATGTGTCTTAAGAACTAATTATTTTATTACCCCTTTGCTAATTGCTTGTTGGTCATCTTATCAGATTCAAATTAGACAATCTACCTTTTTATCCACCTTTTTAATCCAAACTTTTCTAACTGACTTTAGAAAAGTTTTGAAGTCCAGTCTAAGCAGTTTATGCAACTGGCTGCTGGTGTCCTCTGTTTCAGTCTTAACACACACACATGTATCGTGAACTATAGCTCAAGGTCAAGTGTGAGCTGTCTCAGGCCAGCAGCTGTGCTTGTGCTGGCGTCCCAACCAGGGTTTCTTCTGGGGCACGTGGGAATATCCTGCTCCTTTGAGGCCCTGTGGACTCTCTGCCATTTAATATGTGCTTGTATATCATACCTACATGATCTGCAAGAATGTGATCTGTCAAACAAACAGAAACGAGCATAGTCATAAGTCTGATCAGACCGACACAAATGCAAATGTGTTTACTTATGATGGCAAATGGAGCAAATAAATTCCCTTTGCCCTTCAAGGGAAGAGGGGAAAAAAACATTAGGGTCTGCCACTCATGTCCTTGGTAACATCATCTGAGATGGCAAACAAATAGTAAGTAGAGTGTGTGTGTTCTCAACATCAATGTGATGAATGCTCCTGCAGGGAAGTCACTTCGGGTTTAAAGTTACTGAATAATACAGACAGAAAGAACTGTAATGACTTACAGGACAGATATTAGGAAATCATTTTATCGCTTTATTTCTTTACACCATGCTTTGCTTTTTCAATTGATTGTCATGTTCTGCTTGAGCTTTTGTTCTATATGCTCCATATTTGTCTCATTTTTAAAATGGAAGTTGCCATAGTCTTTTCTTCCCTATTTTGTGAAACCACTTCATGAATAATAAAAAAGAATTAGGATGAGACTTGGTTTTTTCCATTGGCAATTGATTGCATCATTGGATGGTTGTAGGTTTGCTGTGATGTCATGATGTTAGTGACAGGTTTCCCCGCCCTCGCGCCAGTAAACGCATCATCAGAGAAGAAATGTCACTGCAAGTGGGTGGGGAAGTTTGTTTTGATTTAAAGATTATATGATTTAAAAAAATTAAAAATTAAGGATGTGCACAGATAAATCAAATACTGCAATATTCCATAAAATAAGAATAGTCAAATTTGATTTCATGGTGAAGTTGTGGACACAGGTAGTTTAAGGAAGTAATTAAAGCTGTAAAATGCTACTTTTGCATTCATCTTACCATTGTGGGACATTTCTCAGTGGTATTTTACGTATTTAAGACGTGTTCTGGCATTTCAGAGCAGTCCATGTATTCCATGAAACAAAACATGCTATCAGTTAATTGAAGCAACAATAAATATTGACGCAAATATATATACGATGATCAACCTCACTGAATTCAGCATGAGGGATAGGTCACAATGGTTGGCTGGTCAACTAGTCCTCTAACAACCAGTCCTATAGTTAAAACGATGTGACAGACTGTCACATTTGGTCTTGGATCTGACAAATTGACAGTAATTGTTCACCAGAGCAGTCTTGATATTTGCCTTGTGTTGACATTGCACCAATTTGTGAAACATGCGTAATGTCCAAACTACTATCATTAACCTTTAATGCTAAGCTGGATGTTTAAAGGTAGGGTTACTGTCCGATGTGAATGTCAAAGAGATGAGATAGGAGCCTAACCTGTTGAATAGCGAGAGCGTTCTCTTTAAGGAATTTACAACTTCTGTCCCCTGAGGAGGGAGGCCTTCTTCCATTACGCCCAATCTGCTGTCCTAGGTTTCCATCACAAAACAATTCTCAACTGTCCCTGGATCCTCTTTGCCCTTTCGTCTTAATGAGAGATAAGAAAATAATACTTGCTTATGTTTTAACCTTGTAACTGATACCGCACATTGCTAATTTCTTTGATTTGTTGACAAGTCTAAATTGTCATGAGTAATTATTATTTTTTTTTTAATGATTATCCACTTTGTGGTAGATTGAGAAACCTTGGGGTTAATTTCCCCAAAAAGTGCTTACATTGTGTTAACATTGCTAACACTGTTTCATCATCTTGATCGTTGGCTTAAGCAATGGCATAACTTTGCATCTGACCAGTAGGCCTTATTCATGAAACGTTCGTAAATATGAGCAAATTGAGTAATTTGCATCTAACATGGACCATCCCATAAATTCTTACACATTCACAAATGCTTAATAAACCTTATATTTGATTATTACACACGTATGTTAATATATTCCAATTATTCGTAAAAAGGGTGCTTATGCATGCTTATTCACAATTTGCATAATCCCCGCCCATGAATTACGTGTGCAGGAATGTGGTGGGATCTTCTGGACTCTTTTCTCCGGTTTGGCTCCATATTGCATAAATGCAAAAGAGACTCCTTAGCCATATGCCTAAAAAAAAATAATTTAATGTGTTTAGCTTCCAGACAAATACTACTGGTACTAATATAATTTTATTTTCACACTTAACTAATTGGTTAACTAATTTTATTATATTTTATTATATATTAATATGGTAAATGGCATTATCAAAATGCAGTGTAATCTGTTTGCCTAAAAAAAAAACAAAAAAAAAACTTTTGGATGATTTACGCACCATTTATGCATGTTGGGAGAAGGTGTAAAAAATGTTTTTTCACACCAGCTAACATTTTGAGAATGCAAACACTTTCATAAACCCAAAAAACTATGTCAGAACAGCTTTCACTAGTGTGGCCCAATGTGAGACGGGGGAAGTAATGTTATGTTCATGTAACAATGTCTGAAAACAAAGTGTTAATTTTGCAATTTGGTGACACTACTGGTGAGTGGCAACTGACGTCACTTTTGATTCAGTACTGTTATCTAGAAGCCCGAAACACACACCAGGAAAAAATATATTTTGGTTGTAACTCATTACTGCCCCCCCCCCCCCCCCATTTAATTTTATTGCATGCGCTTTGCATTAAATGTTGATTGCGTAGAACAGACTTTTCTGTAGCTAAAGTACTTGGGCTTGAATAATGAAATGCATTGCTTGAAGTCGCGCAGATGCTTTTCCGAAGGTGTGTTGAAGTGTTACTTTAGCTCTGTAAATCCACAGTACATGCTTCATATGCAAGTCATCCATCCCTGTGGTAAGTTTAACACCCACAGCATTGTACTGGTGTCACTCGGGGTGGCAGCGTGCTCATCATGGCCTCTGTCCCGCTGTAATAAAACGCTCCATAAGTTGTGATGATGGATGCTTGTCTCCTCTTTGCCAAGCAGCAACCGAGCACTGGTTAGTAGCTGTAAATCTGGCCAGTTAACAGTGCTCTAACCGAGGACTGACAGTCAGGGCTTAGGCCCGGTGTTAGGTGGGGATGCAACTGTTGTCCTGTTTCAGAGCCTCTCAACAATGTGCTGAGTGCACGGAGGGGCCCAGCTCACAACTATTAATCATGCGCTGTGCTATGAAAGGCTTACGGGGCAGGGGTATGTGTGCATGGAGGAGTTGGAGGTGTCGTTGGTGGGGCGGTGATGTTGACAGGAACACAGGACAAGAAGATGGAGCACAACAAGACGGCTGACTCCATGCAGCTTCACACCCCCATCCTAAACATCTAACCCCACCAACTCGTGCTTTAAAGAGGAAACTATAAAAGGCGTGTGAGTAGCAAGGTTAAAACGATTATAGGGGCCAGAGAAATTAAATTAAATAACTCTGCCTCTGTCTTTTTCTAGCTTCCTTACAGTGTGTTTTAGGTTAAAATCTATGATTGGGAGATTTTGTTATACAATATAATTTTTTTTTTAGATTTTATTTTGGCAGTTTACCAGAATTGATTAAAATGTATATTTAATTATGTATGCTCAAATAATTTTTGTTATTATTTAACTTAAACTTAATCTTTAAAAACACTAATTTAGATTTAGAACACTAATTAAGAAAACTAATTTAGACACTTTTAAATGTAATCTTTAGCAAATGTATATCCATTTTTTACACTGTACTTTCATACTTGCTTATCAGGCCATAATATTAAATAATTATCAGCTTATCATTATCAGCTAGAATTTTAATATCAGTCTATCCATATTTTAAATGATGTAAAAGTAATCTCTCCATATACACTATCCTTTAAAAGTTTCGGGTCTGATAACTTTTTTTTTTTTTTTTTTGAGCAGCAAATCAGTATATTAGAATGATTTCTGAAGTACTGATGAACTTTCAGCTTTGCCATCACAGGAATAAATTACATTTGTAAAATATCTTAAAATAGAAAACAGTTATTCTAATAATTTTTCACAGTAGCCTAGTACAGTTTTTATTGTACTTTTGATTAAATAAATGCACCTTGATGAGCACAACACTGTGTCCCAGACGCAATGTGATAGGATTCCAGCAACAGGCAGTTTGTCTGTCCACACCAGATGCAACTACGAAACGCAACACAATCAATCAAATAACACAGCCAATCAGAAGAATGTGTGGGTGGAGTCTCTGCAAGCCCACTGCACCCAATATAACCACAGAATCAAGTTCATAAATGTTGCACCATTTTAATATTAACATTTAAAAATACATGACTGAAACATGCATACACTTGGTTGTTCACATTGAGTTCACAGTTCTGAATATTTTTGTTTCCTTTTTCATGATCTGAGGTGAATTATCCATTGTTGATTCCCGTATGGCTATAAAGGTCACGCAAAAATGATATTCTCATGTTAAAAACTCATGTTAAATTTTACATGAAATAAAGCAAATAATCAGTACCTGAGATTATAACTGTCATATTTGTATTTTGTTTCAGAATTAGAAACTGTTTCTAAAATAGAATCCACTGTCGCTCGTCGCATATCACCGTCGTGGCTGGTTAGGACGAAAACTCTGATTAACTTTGATTAAATACTATTTACTGCATGTCACAATATTGCATCGCATCTGATTAGGACACTGTGTAAGAGACTTACATAAAATGTAAAATCATTACTGACCCCAAACTTTTGAATGGTGCTGTATTTGGAGCACATATACCTGGAGCAATAGACAAAAAAGAACAACGATGTGGTCATGTAATCAAAGTATTTACATGGGATTCATGCAACTACTTTTTATTTGCAAAGACGCTGTCCACTCTGGAGGATCATAGTGATTTAATTTGTTAAATGTAGCATTCTATCAACAAAACCATTTTAGTCTGCCCATTTGTCTAATTTCCTGCTTCATTGATAGATCCTGCCGTCACCTAAACATACTGTTGTTCTACATGGCACCGAAGAAAAACTGATTTGTACTCAAGCCTCTCAAAATAGTCAAGCTCCTTCTGTAGAGAGTGGCGAAGACATGCAAATTGACTCAAGTTACACTGGCAGCTTTTGTTGTGAGGTCTGCAGTAATCCCTCATCAGCACAGCAGATGATGATTAGCAAACAAGACTGCTTAATTACTTTCTGCCTTCTGAATTAATATTACTCTCATGCAAACAGGCGTTCTGCTGATTTGAAAGCACTGTTTGTATGCAGCATAAAATGTCCTTCAAACTGGCTTTGAGGCATGATAGGGAGTTTTCTTCAGTGAAATGAAAGACAACATTTTGCTCACAGAAAATGACGGCCCTTTTAGGACCATTACGATTTTTATTCTCATTACCGTCCGTGGTGATTCTCATTACTAGAATGCAGTTTTACTCACAGGTTGCAGTTCAGTCTGTTGTATCTTCCTAATGTGAGATGTCATCTGTAATTGGCAGAAGGATTGAGTGTTTTGTGTGGCTGTTTTGGATGGTTCTTTAATGTTCTGTTAAGCATATTCTTATGAGGTGGTAATTGGTCCAGGGTTGAGAGACTTGTGCTAGACGTCTGTTACCGCTGAAGGAGAGGGCACTGGCCCCTAATAACTCCACATTGAGAGCCGAAGACATTCTCAAACTGAGGGGTATTAAGGTGGGTTTTGGGCCGTTTCAACACCTCTGCCTTCGTCCCGCAACCCTTTGTGTGGTGACATGTTGACGGGACAGTCTGCATTTTCAGGACTTACAAAATGACCAGGTATCTGGAGTTTCTGCAAGTGCCATGTGCTAGTTTTTGATGTGCAAATCGTACTGTTGCTATGTTTAACCAACAGGAGGCCGGGTCAAATTTAGCAAATGCTGGTGGCTCAATTGTGTTTTTTTATGGGTTGTTTTTATCAGCTGTATTGCTGGTGTCTCCTACCAGTGTGGTTTCACATCTGATCAATCATTTTTGAGAAAGCTTATTTGTCATAACGGAGAATGTCCATCAGAAATGCTTTTGTATCCTCTTGAATCCTAGTAAACCAGTAAGGTGCCAAGTTAAGACTAAGAGAATTAAACCATTTGTTTGTTGTTGTCTGTTTTTTTATTGTCTGTCTTTGAGTCAAGTCTAAAATTAGATGACTGTTCTAAACAAATTAAGAGGGTCTCATTCATCTTAAATTCATCTAGAAATGATTGAAATCTAGAAAATCTAGTATTTCAGATCTCTGTCCTAGCATTTTTCAATTATCTCTTAACAATATTCATAATTATTAAAGAATGGCTCTTCTGTTCGCATTATTGTAATGCAAAAAATAAATAAAATAAGTAATGGAAATAAAATAAAGGTATTTCAATGGAGACTATATGTCAATATATACTGTTTAAAAGTTTTGGGTCAGTGAGAAATTACTTCATTAATTTTTTTTTTGTTATTCTGCAACAACACACTAAATTGATCATAAGTGACAGTAAAGACTTTTACATCAAGATTATATTATTTAAAATAAATGATGATTTAAGTTCCTTTGATCTTTAAATTCAACAAAGGTTTACTGAAAAAAACTGTTTTCATCTTTGATAATAATAAGAAATGTTACTTGAGCACCAAGCTGTAACCCCATTTTTTGTTTTTTATTTCACCCCATTATCAAAGTAAAAAAAATCCCTGAACAGTTTATCATATTTATTGCTGACTCTGGCTCTTTGTTACCAGTGGCGTCTTTTTTTTTTAAAGAAATGGTGAACTAATTTGGTCATGTCAGCAGCACTTTGTTGTCTGTTTTCAGTGAGTTTACCCATCAATACCTGAGGCTAGAAAAAGACGCAAGATACATGCAGGCGGCATAACTATAGGTGTCGGTCACACTGAATCTCACTAAATCTGGCTCATATGTATGCCTGGCTAAATTAATAGAAAGCCTCTCCGGTTCTGACTTAAGTTATTACCCTTTGATAGGTGTAAAAAGTATATCAGGTATTGTGCTTTCTGGATTCTTGCATCTGGTCAACGTAAAGCTAACCAAAATTGTCTGTAATGCCGAAAGAGGAAAGGTGCACAATTACCACTGTCCGATTTCATTGAGGTTTGTAACATCAGAGCAAGAGTAGAGGTTACTCGGATTTTAATGACAATGGAGTGTCTTATGATGTTGAGAGAGTTCTCTTTTTTTCAAGTCTGTTAGGCTGGAGAAATCAAAGCGCACAGCAGACCAGCAGTAGACTAAGCCCTGGTAGAGGGGGAATGGTCTGGGATGGGGGGTTTGCAGAAATAAGGGCCAATATTAGTATTTCAGAGGCAGCGCCTTGCTTGTGTGGCGTTCAGATCTTAAGCCTAGGGCGTCCCTGTGCGAATCCCAGACTGCCTTTATGGACTGAGCTAATAAACCTCTCCACACACACGCACACACCCTGAACACAGCTGCTTGTTATTTCATGCCCCATAAGGACCCTGTGACCACGAACATTCTAATACACATTTCTAATTAAATAGGCATCGGTGTGTGTATGTGTGTGTGCATTCAAGTCCAACTGTCTTGTTTCGCTCCTTGCTACACACACACACACACACACACACACACACACACACACACACACACACACACACACACACACACACACACACACACACACACACACACACACACACACACACACACACACACACACACACACTCTCAGAGACACACAGATTGACAGGCTTATTGGCAAATAAAATTCAAACCACTCTTGCCTTGTCAATGCCAGGACAAACAGTCCCTCAATGTCACATGTACAGCATACACGCAAAAGCCATAGTTTTATGGGCAGATAAGATTTCATAGTGAATGTTGATTTTGTGTCAGTTATTTTCTACACTTTTTCTAGGCCTTTCATATTCATTTTTATTTATTTCACTATTCATTATTTCATGTGTCCTATAGTACTCAGTTTATTTTAAACACAATTGAGTGAATCCCTGTTTTATTCTTACTCCTTTATTCAACATCATTTCTTGAAGAATTGTATATCTTTGAAGTATTGTATCATGAAGCCAAAGCTATATTTGGATAGAGATTAAGTGCATGTAGACTAGAGGATACAGGAAAATCATGTGTATTATTCAGGACCGATCAAACACCCTATGCCCACATACACACTGCAGCTAAATGTGGCTGTCATTCATCTATTGAGTTGGTAATCCCATTCTGTAACAGTACTGGTTTGTATATTTAGAGGAGTGACAACCGCATTATACAATTGTGACAACTGCATAAATATTAAATACAGCACATTTAGTGTGTACATAACTGAACAGAACATGCAACTCATTCACAGATTTTGATACAATTCTTCTATTTACTCTCACCACCCATTAGTCTAGCTGTAATCTGTACATTATGGCATAGAGCAGTGGTTCAGTGGTACAAGCATTAACAACATTAATTAAAAATCAAGATATTCTTATTGTAACTTGCCACATCAAACAAAGTTTGTGTGTGTGTGCGTGTGTGGTGAAAACCTTGGTATGAGGAAGCCTAATTTTAAAAGTCTGATTTCTAGGAAAAAACCTATAGAAAAAAAAACATGCAAATTAATAAAATCGTTTATTATTATTTTATAATTGTTTTATCCAGTAGAAATTGTAACTTCCTTAACCCCAATCCTTATCCTGTAAATTGTTATTCTGTAAATCATAAAAAAATGGAAAAGCAATAAGACTTTAGAATATTGTTGCTGACAATGGGTGGACTCGTGTGAAAAAAGTTAATAACCAGTAGTCTAGAGGGGAGCAGCTTAACAAATGTAAACATGTCGACATTGGTTTACTAAAATTAATGTCTCTGGTTGCTAACATTTCTCTCATTAAAAATAGCTTACACCCAAATGGTATCAATGTTTCTCATTTACAGACATGAGACACCAAAACATGCTGTGGTTATCACCATGTCAACCAGGACGGGTTCAAGAGCGAGTCCTATGATCTGCCTTACTTAGGGAGGACGATGACGCAATTTTCTTCTAGAAACAAACTTTGTTGTATTATTTTCATGTTATCAGTGTGAAGCTATTTCGTACACATACAAACTCATTTAGGGCCTGTGGGGTTCGTGAAGGCACTGGAGGGGGTCTTTGGAAAGTTATTTAAAACATTTACCGTTATTATATTTCAATATTTTTCTTATAGTTAAATGTTATAAAAAGGTTTGCTTAGAATCAAATGTCGTGGTTCTTTGCACTGGTTGGTTTGTTTCAAGGCTGAGAGGTCTTTATATAATTATTTATTAAAATTATTTATGGATAAAATGAATGAGGAAAAATTAGATCTCTACTCAGACAACAGAAATTGTTTGGATAAATTGCACATGTTTGGAGCTTTCCGTGCTAAAATTTTGAGCCTCTGAGTCTCTTATGTCAAGCTGTGGCTGTCACTCATTCCTTAAAGCATCTTCTCACTCTCTTCACCTAATGAAAATAACCACACTCTTTATCTGAAGGGGAGTGGATGGGGTTTTTCTTACTTTCAACTTGAGTTTCTTTAAAAAGACATGAGTATATTGTACAACAGATGTATGGAATATCTCCTGAGTCCGTGTTTGATGAGCCTGTGTGTTACCGTCACATCATTAATCACTGTCCATGGAAGTTGTCCAGTGACGCCCATCACTCTCAATTACTCTTCATTGAATTGCTGTGACAAAGCTCAACCGTACGATTAAAGGCCTTATGCCCGCTGCCCACTGTCGGCAAAGAACAGAACGCTGGCAAAGTCAATAACATTCAAGTGGCCTGGCATTAAAAACCAGCTCCTATTTTAGGCCAGCAGCTGAGTTTAGAGCAGAGCTCGTCGTAAAGGTGACATGGGTCAGAACTTTCTTGTCGCCGTCGGGGGAGAAACAGACACTCTCAGATGATTAAACAACTGTCAGCCATTCGTTTGAGGGGGTGGCTGCATAAATATTCATTCGAGAGAGGTGACATGTGCGGCCATTCTTCTAAACCTGTTGACGAGCCCTTCTTAAATAGAATCAGATCAGCGCCGGCCGATTACAAATTTTGACAAAAGCCGTCATGCTGACAGGGACAGGAGACTGTGGCTCGGGCAGAGCTCCCACAGCTGACCCGGGGACATGCTAACAACCCAGGACAACAAGGAGGTGTTGACTGCTCTGGAAGCAAAATAGACCTGCTGGTACACTGGCGTGCCAACGGCCCTCCCCACGTGCTCATGCTGCTTTTACTGCCTTGCATGGTGCTATCCAGGCTTTGCAATTTAGCCTTCCACTCTTAGACAAAGACTTAACAGCATTTGAAGATCTGGACATAATGCTGCAAATAGGGATGAGTGATATATAATATTTATTATATACAATACCACATATATAGATTTTAGATGCATGGGTGGATATCAATCTATGTATATAAAGCACCATAAAAGTTTACTGAAGCCATTCGATTGCTTAATGTGAGGGACAGACAAATATTGACATTGTTAAATCAAAGTTCACAGAAACTCTTCCCTCTCTGGTGGCTGTCAGTCATTCTCCATTCAGCATTTAAACAGCGCGTCATGGTAAAATGTCCTCCAAAATGATTCAATATTTCCATTATTACTCTTGATCTGTAGATGAAAGTCTAAAGTCTAAAGAGTGATCATCAGTTCCACACACACAGAGGTATAGATATTCTACAATAATCAAACAGCACTGGTATCAGATTGGTGTCGGCTGATACTCAGAATTTGTGTAGCGGAATACGTTTTGTTTTCATTTTGTATTTATCACCTTTTATGAATTGAATGTGTTAAGTATAAAATTACAGTTTAGAGATTAAACCTAACCAGCTCAACTGGTAGGGTCATGGATCTGCTCCCAGTGAATTTAGACCGATCCGATATAGCCTACTCCTTGAAATCACTTAGGAAAGCCGCATCTACCAAACGCACACGTGAAAATGCTTCATAGTATGTTTAGCACCAGTCCGTCTCGGTAACAATTGGTGGTTGTGTTTTGACTGACATGACTGTTCTCTCACGTCTCACCCCCCCGTTGAGCTGCTCCGGTATGTGCAGGTCAGTCTTTAGCCATCCCAGTTATGCACATAAGCCTGTGTTGGTTTTAAACTGTAAAAATTCCTGCTAAACTGGCAGTGCTGGCAGTGGTTTTGAGTGATGAAATCTTGACCCTGAATTTATGACCTGGGAACATGCACCGCTGTCTTTTTCTTTTTTCTTTAATGTGGGCTCAGGGGTGATGGGGGAGGGAACAGTGGACTGAACTTGTGAACCAGTCGGCTGCCTTGTTACTGTTTAGTCAAGTTTAGGTTGGGCTAATCCTGGGCTCAATGCATAGATTCCATCAAACTCAGCAGCACAGATATATGGGTCTGCTCTCAATATAGCAAGCCAATAAACACCACCCTTCTTTTTGCAGGGTTGGGGGTATTTGTGCACTGAACGATGTAGAAAACGGTCCAGACTACTCAATCTTTATGGTTCTGTCATCCTGTAGAATCTTTTTATGTACTCGCTGACATTTTGGCATGAATCTCTTAATTGTCATTTAGGGTGTGTTTACATTTGGCAAGTTTGGTTAGATTAAAACAAACTCTGATGAAAGCGAACCAAGACCCCTGAAAAGGTGGTCCGTTTCCAATCGTACTCTGGTGTGGTTCCGTCACAAAATATATGCCGTAAATCCTTGTTGTTTTTTTGGTTGTATCTTTAGGTTCTGTCTTAAAAATAACAATGTGAATGCTAAGCGAACCAGGACTAGATGTTTAATTTTTCATTTTAGTCCAGACCAAAATACCCTCAGTTAGGGCAAACTGTTAGATTAATCTTGAGTAGTTTATCTTATGTCAATGAAGAATCGTGAGGAACCGATCACCCATGGTAAAAGTCCCATAGTATTTGTCAGATCTCCATTTCTTCTGCCTATGATTGGCCATCTCTTCCCCAGCACGTTTTCGGCCATTTTCTTTTAAGGTGACAAAGGGGGATAGCCAATTGTTTTTCTGTTTATCAGAGGTGACATGACCATTGGCGCAAGTGGGCGAGGAGGCCCACTGTTGCCATAGCTAAATATACATCCCTGACAGCTTCATAATAGGTTCCAGGAAGTTCAGTTGAAAATAAAAACAAAGCAACATTTCTAGCTGATTGGTTTTGAAAGGCCGTTTTTCCTTGCTGAATGGGAAAAATGTGGACTTCAGCATTCCATGGCAGTGATGCCAGTCGGATTGGATAGGCGCAGCCTTGCGTGTGCAGAACGAACGGGCTGAGATGGAGATGCAACAGACTGCAAAAACTCTATATGGGAAAGTGTTCTGTCACAAGGCTCAAAAGAAACTAAACAACACATGATAAGTTTGTTAAAGTATGGTGTAATTATTCACAGTCCTCTTTTACATTGTTCATCTAAAGAACAAATAAAAAATATTAAATATTCTGTATGGAGTCGTTGAATTGTTGGTTAATAAATCCATATCAATGTCATCCCTTTATCTCGGGACTGGCTAAAAAAACTGGTCTAGTTGACAAGTGTGAAAGGGAATGAGGGTCTCAATTATGCACTTATAAACTAAGCCTAGCAAAGCCTGTAATGTAAGCAACATTGTGTCAAGTTTAGTCTGAAATCTTCAGAGCATTGTTGGCATGTGGATTCTGATACCTTTTAAAGAGTGTGTTCTGGTAGCAAACTTTTTCAAATGCATTTTTTTTTAGACAAATGTCATATAAAATGTTTTAAAAAAATGTAGAAACCTTGTCTGCTGTAGAATTTGTATCAAATTAAGGCTTTTTTAAAAATTGTATTTATTATTTTTACTATGTGTTGGTCAATAACGAATAATAATTTAGTGATTTTGCAAAGCAAGTTGCCTGCCAGAGTTCGCTTGCGACTAGGAGAGCATGACCGATTGCTTGCGTAGTACATGGACTTCTCAGCTTGATCTCCATTTGTTCGAGATGTTCTCATGTGAAAACGGAGCTTGAATGTTTACAAACACCTATCTTGCTGTTGCTATCTAAGAAGAATTTTGTCATGAATTCATAAAGATAATGCACTCCCTGGCCAGGGGCCCATGTGCTCAGCTGTCCCACATTACCACACAGTATGGTGGAAGAGCCACTTAACGCCGGACGGTTTAAAATTACCGCTCTGCTGGCAAACGGCTGCAGTATTCTGGTCCACCACCACTTCTGTAAATTGTGTTTGTATTTCTTTTTTGCTTCTCCGGTTTGGGGTAAATTATGTGCTGAGAGATGTTTTATGACAAACAGCAAGCCCTAGGGAAGTGCACTTTAGACATCACTAGAAAAGGTTGAGATGGGATGGGAATTTGGCTCGAGTACTTTTGCTTTTGCTCTTCAAACTCTCAGCCCATGAATGGAAACTAAGAGGGAGTTGAGGCCATGCACGAGTCTTCAAGTCCTTCCGTAATTTTTCTTCCCTGGAACGGCTCTCCCAGCTTTGTGTGTGTGCGCGTCTCTGTGCGCGGCGGTTTGTTTTGAGGGCCATGGTAGTTGAACTGGGCATAGCTGATGCCAGTCTCGGCCAGTGGAAATCACTCTGTAGTCTATCACCCCTCTTTCCATTCAAGACTGCTTACAGTACTGCAGACATGCTGACCCACAGGGGAGTAATTTATGACAGTTGTCGCCTTGGTCTGCTAAGCTGCGCAGGGCATTGCCCGCCACTCTCAGCATAGCATTTCGATATCCCACTGGGAGTACACCCGATAGGCTTTAATGTTTGCCCACTGTGGAGACCCTGTGGTATCACTGCACAGAAATGTGTTCCCCGAGCCTGTGTTGTTCAAAGTCACCAGCTGTTACCATGGAGAGAGATACTGGCACTAACAGAAGTTTAGTTCCTTTGGTCTGGGTGGATGATTACACTCTGATTGTTCCTGGCAGTTTGCTTTTGTTTTCCCAGTATTACAATGTCAATGGATAGTTATTGTTTTTTGTTTTTTTTAATGTTAAATGACAGGCATTCCTTTTTTCAGTTTTTAAACCGTTTAAAACTTTTAAACTTTTTTTAATCGACAATATAAAAATATTGAAATATTGTTTAAAATTGTTGTCCACTTTTTTTTCCGTTTCGTTTGGTTTTGTTTAGTTTTGTGTAGGGCTGTCATGATTCCTCTATTTAATTTGAGTATTCTATTTTAAAAACGCCTCGATTGCAATTTACTCGTGTCGAGTAACCGGCAAAATACTGTATGTGGCACATTCCACGGACGAGAATCCATGAACCGCATTATTAGACCGTTTTCTAAGGCTGCATGACGTATTAAAACCATTTAAAAACCATACTATAGTGCTATTGTGACTTCACAAAGGCATATGCCCCATGAGTTTAACATATTCGCTCTATTTACATGCGTGTAGGTTACTTGCGTGCGTCTCAGATCGGCTCCGTTCACAGTAAATGCTGCTCCACATGATCTGATATCATTTACATGTCTCGAACTCCATCTGTGTACATGTTGTGAGTTTGGGTTGCTTATAACATTCATCTCGGAACGCAATGTGCGCCATTGCATCAGATTTGTAAGGTACATCATTTCTAAACCTACACCAACACAGAAGAATAAATCAATATGTTTCTAAATATGCAAACGGTTCATCACGATGTTTTGATGTCAACATATTTTTAGTCAAGAAATTACAGTGGCTGTAGCATTTCTGTCATAAAAAAGTGGCCAAATATTAAAGATCAAGTAAACATTTGAATTAAATGTCTTTTGGCCAAAATTAAACAAAGATTTGATCTGCTGTAAAGTGTAACAACAACAGGCTGTTGGTGCCCTCAGGAATTTGTTAATACGTAATGTAGATAAGATGATGTGTTTATATTATGTATATTATGTTTTATAACTGTCAGTATGTTTACATGGACAACAATATATTAAGACAATACTTTGATTAAGAAACTACCATGTAAACAGGGATTTCTGATTACCTTAATCCGGCTAAAGTCATACTTGAAGTAAACACAAATCAAATTAAGACGTGGAGTATTTCTATTTTAGTCGCATTATCGCATTAAAGTGCATTATAGACATGTACACACCTTAATCACACTTTTAAAGTCGTGTGGGAGTTTTCGCCGGATTTTGCGGCAGTGGTTAACCGTTTGACGGCAAACGAGAGCATGGCTTCAGAATTTGTATCTGCCCCCCTCATCTATTTGCACATATAGCATGACAAATAATTAACTGCACTTTAAGCTTTCGTAAAATTAAAAATGAAACTATATGGTACCATAACGAAGATGTATGAAAACTGTATGTTGGTAAGGAGGGAACGTCGGACGGCGTGGCATGGTGACGTAATGGCGTGTACCATTAATGTTCTATAACATGTAAAATTTGAACATGAAAGGAATATTCTAAAAGCAACTCATGTAAACACCTTAATCAGAATATTGTCTTATTCTGAATAAGGTCAATAATTAGATTACTGCTGTCCATGTAAACGCAGTCAGTGTTGTTCTATGAAACCATATGATCACTTGTTTTTGATACTTTATTTGAACCTAATATTGTTGCCTCATTGTTATTATATATCCTTTGTGAAGACTAAGTGCTCTGTTTTTTTCCCAACTTTTACAAAATTCCAAATATATTTTGCTGTTGCAGGTTACGCTCAGATCATAGACCGTGCAGTTTTCTTTCTGCAATCGCCGTGAATAGAACAAACACAGCTGAAATATTCTGATCCACGACTAATCAACGCAGACACCTAATATGTAAACACAGCCATTAACTCTCACATACTGTAGGAGTCCACACTGGACTGATCAGTTCAGACCCTCCAGAGCTCTTCATTAATGCTGTTCTGCTGTGTTTGGGTTGTTCCTCACTAGGTCCTCTGCCCTCTCACTCGCTCACACACAGCAAACTGAAACAGCTCAGATTAAGATTAATCCTCCTTAATGCACCGGCTCATAATATAGTCATTAGGTGACTTGAGCCTAATCCAACCCATCTAACCACCGTGCTTTATAAAACACACACGCAGGATTTGCTGTCAATGCTTGGAGGCTGGAAACACGGCATCAAATAAATACTGGCCGGTCTGACACTTAATACTGATTAAGGCTTCGCTGAATGGTAAATGTAAATGAAGAGCGTGTGCAGAGTTTGAGTGTGAATGGACAGAGAGGCCTTCACTGCATCCATGTTACATTAGGTGACTTCATACTGACAAGAATAGTTCATCCAAAAAGGACAGTTCGCTCATTTACTCACCCTCATGTTGTTCAAACCCGTATGCTGTTATTTTTTTGCTATGGAGAATATGATGCAGCTCTTTCCCATCCAAAAACACTTCATGGTGACCCAAAAATTATGAACAAAAAATAAAAATAAAAAACAACTAAATCATACAAGTTCGGTATATTTTAGGATTTATCAGTCTTATTTTTCAGTGATTTTCAGTTGATCTGCTTCAGAAATTGAACTTGGTGATCCGTTTACAGCAGTTCTCGATTGAATGGTTCACTGTAGGGTAAAACTCAGTGAATAACAACAATAATTTTGGTCTGTTCACACTAGTTTTATGGTATTTTATGGAACAGCCATGATCACAATGCCCTTTTATTGTACCTTTTTACTCTACAAAAAAAGGTCAAGGAAAGTTTGGAAATAACTAAGAAAAGACATGAGGTGTAAGGAAGGACAACATTTTAATTTTGGTTTGAATGGCTATGAATCCCTTGCGCTCTGGCTTATGGTAGTATGAAGACAGGCTGCAGTAAGCAGCAACACAGCTGGCTTCTGTTAAAGTGAGAGGCAGAGAGAGAGTTCAGCACCTTTGAGATTAATCAGCTGTACTCTGCTCCAGTGAAGAGCTCTGCTTCGGCCTTGTTGCCATTTTTATTCATAATGTATTTAAACACTCCGATTGACCAAGTAAATCAGTTGTTTACTTAAGCTGGGGACATACTTAAGGACTGTAAGGCTGATTATGAATGTAACTTGATACTTACGACTGATCGTGCCCAAACGCGTCGAGACCGCTTCATTCAGTCTGTGTTCACAGTTGGTGTTTAAAATCTGCTGCAGTCGTTTAAAAGTCTGTAAGTGTGTTCAGTTCAGTCAGAATGTTTCAGCTAGTCGTTAAGTGTGTCCCCGGCATTAGTGTGAAAGCTGTGAACTGCTATTGATGAATTATAATTTGAGTATTTGCATGCCCTAATTATTACAGTACGGTGCATTTAGCAAATGTACCTGTGAAAAAACCAAAACCAAAGGACCAAGCAATCAAAACAGAAATGAAATAGCCTGAATGTTTGTCAGTGTTTTAGGGATATATGTGCTTAGTCACAAAGGAAACAACAGGAGTTCACAAATTTATATACTATCATTCGAATGTTTGTGGTCATTTACGTTTTTAAAAAAAATCTTATTTTAAGAAAATAATAATTTATTCATCAAAAATGTATTATATATGCTACAATGTTACAAAAGCTTTTTATTTCAAATAAATTCTGTTCTTTTGAACTTCCTGTTCATCAATAAATTCTGAATTTTGTTTTAATTACAAATCAGCATATTAGAATGATTTCTGAAGGATCATGTGACACTGTAATGTAATGATGCTGAAAATGAATCTTTGCACGCACAGAAATAAATTAAATTTTAAAATATAAAATGGACTAGTTATTTTAAGTTATTTAAAATTGTTATACTATTTCACAAAACCTTTGTTCCTCCTCTTGTATATCACCTCAAACCGTGGTCTAATTGTAGGCAGGGCTTGTTTTAGTATGCTTCACAGTGTCTTGCTAACACAGTAGCCGTGAACTGTTGTCTAAGTCTACAGTGCGTGGTTGCAGGATATGCTCTCACACCCCATGGGAATGCTATTAGTGTGGAACTGAAGGAACACAGCAGGTGAAACAAATAAGGCCCAGATTTTTTTTCCCCTTTCTCCCTCTCGTCACCTTGCTTTTTTCCTTTTTCTTTCCCTTGTTCTTTTTTCTCTTTCCTCTTCCAGTCTGCCCTTTCTCCTTCCCTCATTCTTTCCATGCAATTGTGGATGATAGTGTTCATCAGGAGTGGTGTGAAATGAACTCCGAGCCAGAGCATGTGTGGTGATTTATCCTGCCGAGCCGACCGCTCTCCTAGGCTTAACCCCACGCTGTACACCAGTCAAACCCCCTGCGGACACCCATACCCTCACTCGAGACACACAGGAGGGTATCTGCAAGGGTACACGTTCAAAGGATGCGACGGAAATAGCGGGTCTCATATTGGCTGTTTGTTTTTCCTCAAAATAGAGGTGCTAATTTGGGGCTGCCTCGGCTGAAGGACACACTGAGGGGATGTCTGAGCTCTCTATTTCTAAATAAAAAGAATAAGGATTGAATTTAATTAGAAAACCAAGCGTGAGTGGATTTTAATTATTATTGAGCAAAGAATGTTTTATCTGTAAATTATGTTAACAGTGATCATGTAGCCCTTCCTGTTGTCTGATAATGTTTCAGAGCTCCAGTTAGGGGTGGGAGATATTGACAAAAATGAATATCTCTATTTTTTTCCAATATCTCGATATCGATATTCAGACGATATTTTTGCCATCCTTCAAAGAAATGTGTGCAAACTGGCAAAGAAGGTCCAGTTGGTCTTCTGACTTGCTGCATTTGACCTATTATTGTAGGCTATAGAAAAAACAATAAAGGAGCTAATCTGAGGTAGCCCCTACTTTTTCCACTTACAAAAAATAAATAAATTAAAAAACGGAACTAGGCACCTCTTGCAACAATGATTATTAAATCAAACAACAATATTGTTGATGATAAATTCAAAGTAAAAAAAAATCTTTTAAAAACGCTATAAATCCATCCATTTTCCCCCCAAAACGCTATAAATCCATCCATTTTTTTGGAGGAAAATTGATGGTTTGTCTTTTAAAAAAAAGTCTTTTGTCTTTTATTTTTCGTGTTTGCATTTACGAGGAAAAAACAATATTACGTGACAGTTCTCCATTATGGACGCGAGTGCTCTGAAAGCGGCACTAAAAGACTTTCACAGAGACCTCAAAACAGAAAGCACAAAGCCTTTCTTTAAAACGAATTTCGTTTTGTATTAATTGTATCTCAATTTTAATACATTTTTCATTAACCAATTTCCTGGATTTAATAGCCTACATAAAAAGTAAATATAGGCTAGCACAACATAAGGTGCTTGAACTGGAGATTATATCATCATGAACCGAACCGTAGCCTACTCGCCTCACAGGCCTAAAAAATGTGAAATATATTTACAGAAAGCTGGTTCTAAACAAAACCATCCAAAACTAAATAAAATTATGTAGCCTAATAAATGTGCATTTCTCCGGTGCGTTCACTAGCCTACTGCGAAGATCGCGAGTCAATAGCCTATCGTCAACTTCATCATTGCAGCCGACACAGAAATTAATAAAACAATTAAAATGTCTTATTGCAATATTTTACATATTCATAATCATTACTTTTGCTGGTTCTTTGAGGCAGCTTTTTAGGTTTATGGCGTTTTGGAAAAGAGCTCTTCACGTACAAACACCGTTTCACCGAGGCACAGCGGCCCTTCAGCACATAAGAACAACAAGAGAAAAAGCACGGACTTACTAATTACGAAACTTTGATGTGGTTGAACAGGTGAAACAGTCACAAATTCCTCTGCAACTCAAACCTTCTCAGTACGAGTTATGAAGGAAGAGAACAGCATTACAGTTTTCAGCGCGTCCTCCTCTGATTGCTGTGTTGTGACTGAAGAAGTGCGTGCAGGAGCACATGCGCAAAACGTAGGTTTGTAAAATGTCCTTTTGTAAAATGACATATGATAAAATAAAAATAATTCATATATCATTTTAAAAACGGTTTTGCGCATGTGCTTCTGCGCGCACTATTTCGAATTTACGTATGAATGTGGGGACCATGGGCTGGGCCACTCGGAGGTTGCTTCCGGGAATAGTACTGTCCTACAGTATTAAAAATCGCTACATATAATTGTTTAGAAGGTTATAGTGTGCGTTAATTTTTTTCTCTTTAACTTCTTTCAGCTCTTTTCATGTTTGGGGGGTCGGATTGTACAAATTATGAAATATTCGATATCCCAATTTTGCATATCGTCCAGACAACAATTTGGATATTATCGTCTAAACGACCCACCTCGCCCACCTCTAGCTCCAGTTTTTGGCTAAAATGGTTGCAAATGCTACAAACCCCCCCCAAAAAAACATAACTTAAAATGTAGTTCCATTGGTGGCAGTCATGAAAACTGGTGTGCGTCTATATGTGGCTTCATCAGACATCATAGAGTGCATGCAACAACAAACACAGCGACAGTTCAAGTCAGTCAGAAATATTCACTTTCAGTTTCACAACTGATTCCCTTATTGAATCGTGATTCATGTTCATAGAAGTCAGGCTGGTATTTATAAGGATTTTTGTTGTTTGGAGCGCTGTGGTTTTATGAAAGGGTATTCCTAGCAAGTGTTAAGAGACATGGATGTTACCAAATTTGAACCGTCATACACTGAATTGCATCAGAAGAAAAGAATCTCCATGTCTAGATACATCAGGCAAGTGACATTGTAAAATTTGTGGCAGCTTTACATGATTAGTAATGTATCAGAACTGAAACTCTTGCCACATTGTGATGGCCACATCATTCTGCCACCATGTCACGCGGTAAATCAACTCTGAACGCTACAGGGATGCTTCCTAAAGACTTCCCACCACAGACTTATGGAACCCAGGAAGGAACCTTCAGCAACACATTCCTCAGGAAGCGCTCGGTGGAGACACACTCACACACGCACGGCGGAACTGGAATCTGTATGCTTGCCATTTCTCAAATGTTTTAATTCAGCATGATAAAACATCCGTTATTTATAAGGTGATTGAGCGTAAAGTATTTTGGAGCACAAGTCCATCCATCATGAGCAAGACAGCAAGCTGTGAAACTCATTACTGTACGCTCCGGCCTGCTCTTCACTGCCCGGCTCCACTCCGCGCTGTGGTCAGCCGGAATAATGTGACTTCTGTTCAAAGTATGCAGCATAAAAAATACATTTTATTTGCTGGATAACAGGTGCTGGCTAGGCAGGGAATGTGTACTAATGAAGTCATGGTTTATGAATGCATCATGTTTGGACTGGGGCCTATTGTTGTTTCCCAGTAATAATAATAATATTAAAATAATATTAAAATTATTAAAAATAATATAAAAAAAGTTATCAGTTTACACTAGATTTTTTTTAAAGGAGTCTCTTGCATTCACCAAGGCTACATTATTTTATCAAAAATATAGTAAACAGTAATATTGTGAAATTTTACAATTATAAAAATATATATATTCCTGTGAGGGCAAAGCTGAATTTATCATAATTACTCCAGTCTTTAGTGTTACATGATCCTTCAGAAATCATTCCAATATGCTGATTTGCTTACTATCTTTGGCTAATTGCTGATTCTCTTATCACAGTTAAACTTTGAAAACTGTGATGGATATTTTCTTTTTTCTTTTTTTTTTTTAAATTGAAAGTTCAAAAGAACTGCATTTATTAGAAATTTATAAATGTATTTACTTTCATTTGACCATTTAATGCATTCTTGACTAATTTAAGTATTTGTTTCTTAAAGTATCTGTATACTACCAGTATGCTGTTTTTTCTTAGCACCTTTAGATTTAAAAATGAAATGTTTTGCTGCATATGCAGAACCCTTAAATTCTTTATCACCCCCCCCCCCCCCCCCCCCCAATCAAAGTAGAGTTCATTCTCACACTAGCAGCATTTCACCTCTGTCAAAACTAACAGCATTTGAATCTGCTCAAAATGACTGGAGGGTTATTTAAACAAAGCCCACCAGGTCAAAGGTCGTCTTTAGCCCTGCTGTTTATTTGTTTGCCTTTGTCACTCAAAATCTCTTCTGCACTTTTTTTTTTTTTTAATATCGGCCTCAAGGTGCAGCAAACAAATCCCCGGCTGCCCCTCGAGTGCAGGGGAGAGTGATGAGGTGGAGGAGAGAGAAGAAAAGGCCGGGATTAGGGGTGAGGGCTAGCTAAACAGGCCAGTTGTTTATCTTTGTGCAGTGAAGGTAGTGCTGTGCTGTCACTTTCTCATTCCTCACATAAAAAACGCGCTCCTCCTCATGCTCTGTGCTCCCGGTCAGTAGTGCTTTAATGTAAGACCACTTCTCCTGAACCTCTTCTCATTACCTTACCTAATGTTAAGAGCTTTGATCTTCAAGAACAGACTTCTTGATGCATCACAACAATTAACATTATTTATGATGGCCTACCCTCTCTCTCACTCTTTTATGCCTTTTTTTCCCTCTCTTTTTGCTTGTACTCATTGAAAAGGTGAGTCTGTGAGGTTTTTTTTGTTTTTGTTTTTTGAAAAAAGTGTCTAATGCTCACCAATGCTGGATTTATTTGATCAAAAATACAGTAAAACAGTCATTTCTATTTTAATTTGTTGTTACATTTTTTAGCAGCCATATTACCCCAGTTTTCAGTGTCACATGAACCTTCAGAAATCACTCACAGTAAGAAAAAAATCCATAGAAAACCAGAAAAAGGTACTGTTCATTTTCTACCAGGATATTATGTTTATTTTACTGACATTTACTTCAACCCTAAAACACTACACAGTGCAATGTGAAAAATGTATTCAAAATGAGAGAAAAATTACTTCATATTACCACAGTGCCTTGGGCCCTATTTTTACAGGCTTTACTTAGTATATCAGTTATTCGCGTAATTATCAACTTTATGTGGGTTGTGCCTCGGCATGGCACAGTGCGGATGAATCCAATGTTTTGAGGAGAATGTGCGGCTGTCAGTCGCCGCCGGTGTGGATACTGTCATTCGGAATCACAGATTCTACTTTTCGGAAGTATGACCAACATAAGAATTTTCACCAGAAAATGTCATCTGAACAAGTAACATCCACTTTTGTTTTGACCAACTAAGGAAAAAAAACATTGCAGTAAATCGCGCTGATTAAATCTAACGATCACGTCAAACCGTGCAAATTATACTTTGTTCTCAAATTGTTAATGTTAACAAAATCAGCATTTCGTGACTACATTTAATGCCCTTCCGATATTATCCTTTTCACATGGGACTGGTTGCAGTCTCTTTTTTTCTGTAGCCACTCTGAAGTCCGAAGTCTTTTGCATTTTACAACGAGTGAATCTCCAGTTGTCACTGATGATTGTCGTTTGAACCTTTCTGGATCCGCCATCAAATTGATGTTTAATTATATAAAGTGCTGCGAGAAAAGGCTATAGATCTCCACCTCCAACATCCTCACACACAATATAGCCAATATAGACTCTTCTTTATGTGTACAGATGTGACGTAATGATGCAAAGACATGCTCGAATTTCACGCGGAAATCCACCAGTACCACTGGAATTGAAAACATTATTACAAGCTTACCGTTTTGAATCGAGCTAAGGCAAGCAGATAGTTTTGAACACTGGCTGGGATAATTTTTAACCCAAAAAAGTTACAGAATGCAGCTTTAAAGATTATTTGATGAATAGAAAGTTCTAAATAACAATTTATTTGAAATAGAAATCTTTTGTACTGTCACTTTTGATCAATATATAATGTATCATTGCTGAATAAAAGTTTAAAGCTATTTTTTCCAGGGTCAAACGGCAAAATCAGAAATACATTGAGATCCTGTGCATTATAAATGCAAACAATATTTCATCCCTTCATTCTAAAATACAGCTTTAATATCACACTGTAAGGGGAAACATTGTCAATGAGTTACTTTGGAAGCTTTTAGAAAAGTTTTAATTTCTCTGGGGCTTTCAAATTGCCTGTTTAGGTTGTGGCGAGCATTGTTCTGCGCATTTATAAAACACCACTGTGGGTTGTACTGAACGACCGTATGGAGTTCCATAACATTGTTACAACCTAATTGCCCTCTTCGACAAGTGCCAATTTTCTTCAAGAGGCAGGAGAGAAAAGAGCGGACGGGCGAGAAGCGTGTTGACATGCGTCAAACTCCTCCCCGTAGATGGATCAGGCTGTGGTTGGGGCCTGAGATGAGAAGTCTCCCTGGGTTTGCTTTAGCCGTGCTGGCCTTGTTAGTTCGTCCCATCTCTTGCAGCATTAGAGCAGGCTACTGGAAAGACCCGGCTCTAATTCCACTAGCAGATCAATAACCATCAGTGTTTGGTTTTGGGCTGCTGGCTTGGTCACGGGATGCTCCACCCCCCACCTCCCCTGCTCGCCCCCATTCGCAACCCTTGTAGGCTGAGGGTCGTTTTGTTTGGAGGTAATTTACACTGTGAGCTTGTGAACTGTGTCTCAATTGAGTCTCAATTGGCGCTTGTCTGTATGGAGTGAGTGGGCCAGGAAGGTTTGATGCGCATACATTTATTCTTTCTTTCATTCAAAGAGTATATATTATGCAATTTCCAAACATTTTGAAACGGTGAAATAGTTAGATAAATCCTTTTTAGTTTCATTCATTATTAGGGACGACCAAAATCTTTTATCACGATATGAGTATTTTTAGTTCACGATAAGGTTAGTTTTGCTTTAAATCTCTCAGACAATGCTCAGAAACCATCTCTCAGACAAACGCGCGCATATACGGAATTGCGCTTCAGAGGTTTAAAATCACTTGTTTTTAAATGGGTAATATACAAATCACAAGTTTTCGTGACTGTGCAGTACGGCAACATTAAATGAGAGCATAACTGCGATAGAGATTATACTCCCAAATCTCTTCCGGGTGACAAATTTCTACTGTTTAATCGTGTCTACCGGTATATCGCCTACCCCTATTCACTATACTCTTGTAAATAGGGTTGCTAAATGTACTGGTACCAATTGGTACTAAAAGTTGATGGTACCAGCATCTCTGCATTACCAGTAGTACAAAGTACCAGGTATATTCGGAACCCGCCGATAGACGTTGCTTTCAAACGCTCTTGTTCGTGTTTGTTTGAGCGCTCTCTAAACGTCAATGGTTTCTATTTACAGTGTGTTTTTATAAGCATTAAGCATTGATTGCAATCACAATCATATTTGTTGAGCGTGTGAACGTTATACCCTAAAAAATACCCTGAAACTTTAGTACCGTAACAACCCTACTTGTAAAGCAAAGAGCATAGCTGTTTTTAGTCTGACAGAAGACACTTGGCCTGTATAATTGTCTAAAATATGTGAGACAGCGGTCTGACAAATTAAGTTATTCATTCTTTTGTGATTAGATTAAACAAACACAAAGGCCCAGCGGGTCTAGTACTGAGAGTCAGTCACTGTTTGTATTACTGCTGCTGTAGCCTGATCATTTGCTTCTCTGAATAGTTGTCCTACACACACACACACACACACACACTGGTCTATAAAGCCTGGTGGAAAATTGCCTCCTCTTGTTTGTGTGGTGTAACGTTGCTTCTATGGAATTCTGATCTGTCAGTGATGCTTTAGTTACATTTACTACAGGGGGGAAATCTCAAACAGTTTAGGAAACTGGATACTGGATCATTTGGGTAGTTTTGATCTCTATGTTTGTAGTTACGTCCTCTTTTATTTTTAATTCCCGTGAGTGTAGAGGAATATTCAAAGTAATCACCTACTAATACTGTATAGGGGTGGGTGGCATACCAAAATGTTAATGTTATCACTATCACATTTATATCATGGTACAAATTTCACAATAGTTATTTGTGCTAAATCAACAAAAAGGGCTCATATTTTAAATAACTTAGTGGTAATATCTTTTTTTTATTACTATTATTTTTAATAATCCTCTGTAGTACTTTTATTTGGAGCTTGATGGATTGATAATATACCTTAAAATGATAAATAAAAATAAAATTGAATTAAAAATAATAATTAAAAACAAGTCATGTTATTTAGATAAATAAAATTTAAATATCTTATTAAGCTATTATTCACTTCTGCCAAATGCATAAATCAAAAAAAAGTCTGGCGTGTTTCAAAACAGATTCACATAATGTATCGCTTTGTAGGAAACACTGACTGAACTGTATACTCTGTAAACTCTTCTCCTCAGTAACAATTCAGAGTTTGATAAGGGATTTTATTTGCTTTTATTCATTTATGTATAATATTATGGGTCTTAAAAGCAAAGGGCGGCATAAAACAAAGGACCTTACGTTGCAGTGAAATGGAAGTAGCAAAGTTTTGAAAAAACATTACAAGTTACATTTTCTTTTTAAAAACAGGAACACATGCATGAATGAATTGTTCACAATTAGATCTATAACATGCATTTAGAAAATAGGGTTAATTTTCATTTCTTCAAATATAGTTTTTAATCTGAATTCTGTTCGAAAACCTGCCTTTGGTGCTCCTCAGGATGCATTTGGATCAGTGTAACACAGTTTTAATGTGCTTTCTTAATGCTGTTCTCGACATTGCTCTGCTGTTATGTTCATTTATAGCTCAGACCCTCAACCGCTTAAACTGTGCTCTGTTTTAAGCTCTTTCTGCACCAGTGCCAATTGATGTGCATGTGTAATGTGTGGCAGCGGCATCTTCTCTAGGTGCTCCCAGGGGCCCCAGGGTCCGGGGATATTTGCGGAGGTACCAGTCATACTCGACTGCACAGGCGGCTGTTAAACCAGACTTGGTCCACTCATCAGAGTTTAGACCTACAGTGAGCAGAACGGACCATTGTGCAGTTTCCAATGCACTGGGAAAACTTGATATTTTGCGAGACTTGAAATACAGTGAAAATGCTGTATTTGTGCATTATGAAGCAGTAAAATATCATGGAGATGAGCCATAGCCTCAGTTTTTGCTAACAGCTCCTCTGCTAGTTATGTACAGGCACAATTGAATCTTAAGGGAGATTGTTAGGAGCCGTGCCGTACCGTTTCTCAATTTTCTGAGCTTGTTCTCCAAGGACACGCACATACTTGGAGACTCAAAACCCTTAGCCGTGGCATACATGGATGGGTGACCGACTTTAATCCCTTTTTTATTTTGGCCAATGTCACACAGAGGTCACCCTGGTTACTGTGTGATTGTCTCACCATCATGGTCCAACGCCTCAATTTCTTTATTTCCCTGCGTGGCCCCGGAGATTGCACTGAAGTACCGAGTGATATTTAGCCTTTATTTAAGAAGATTGGCGCACGTGGGGGGAGGCAGTACGACGGGCTGCCGATGGCCGGCTGGATCAATACAACACAATTGAGTTCTCCAATCTGAGAGACTAGCTGCAGTGAAGGTGGCACTTATGGGGTGATAGCTTCTGATGAAGACTTTATTAGCTTCTATTGACAGATTCATTTGAGATCCCTCTCCCTTCATCGCCACCACCTCACTCCAGACTCTCTCTTCCACTGTAAAGTAATATAGTCTAAGCCCACCTTTAAAAGTTTCTGGGTTTGAAGAAACGCGTTAACAGCAGAGTTGTTTGGTCCTGTGTTTTCGAAGCTTCGTGACTGTTTCTTCGACTTGATTTCAAAGTAACTTTTGTTATTCTTCTGCCGTCCACAATTTCTTTGGCTTTTCGTGAACTTGGGTTAAGTGGTAAGCACTTGAGACCCTTGTTATCAGATACTGCAGCAGCGTCAAAGAGTTTTCACTGTAGGAATGGAGCATTACTGAGCTTTTCCCCCACGAGAATACAAAGAAAACATCAAGTTCCCCAAAGAAACTGCGCAACAGAAGATTTGCTTTTGGAAGAGAGTCTAGAAGCAACCTGGCTGCGGATAAGACAAAGTGTGGAAATTTTCAAATGATTTAATATTTTATCTCCAAACAAGCCGCAGGCGTATTAGATATCACAAGCTAATACTCAGCAGTCATATGTGCGCTCTGTAAAATTGGCTGAGGCTCGACTCGGGCTTTGAAGTCACGAGTTGTTTTTTTGCGTCAAAGTAGCTGTTCGGGGGAACCCTAATCCGCCCAGTATTGCTATGGCAAGCTGCGCCTCGACTCGACACTCGCAGCAGGTTTTCGTGACTCCACTAATTTTTCCATTGTTGTTTTACCTGGTTTGTATTTTGTAACCCTCGCCCCCCTCTCGCCGGCGTTCTCAGAGGGGCTGTTCCCCTCGCTCGGGTGGATTGGCCCGAGGTGCTTTCCCATCCACAAATAAAGAGCTCGGCGAAGATAATGAAGTATGTTGCATCCTCGGCTGCAGCTGTGTTTTGTTGGCTCTGTTAGATTAAGGCTTTATGTGTGGTGCTTATTTCTTATAAAAGCTCATCAATAAACTCAGAGCTGCAGGCCTAAATTTGTATCATGCAACTGGCCGTTTATTTCTTGGCCTCTGCTGTTCTCATCAGGAATTTTTGTATGGGACGCACTCGTACTGTGTAGAATCTGACTTTAATATAAGCAAATTGTATGCTCTTTTAGTACAGTATCGGGAGGTCTGCACAACTATATAATCTGGTAGTATCTGTAATGGATCTGACTGGGGTAATGTTTTTGTGCTAAAACCAATACAATGCAGCATACATACGAATGCATTATTAATGGTCATGTATCAATATTACCATGATGAAGTTTGTAATGTGAGTTTTTGTTTTCCAAATGGCTCTTTCTCATCTATTTGTTTTTACAAATTGAACGGTTTATTGAACCTAATCTTAAAAAAAGTTTGCATAGTTTTTTTTAATGTTCACATTTGATACATCAAGCTTTTATGTGTCATATAGTATAATATAGGATAAAATTGGAGCTTATACTTGAGGATAGGTCCAATTATTCAGAGGTTCAAACTGGGCAAAAATATGCAATTTGGTGCAGTTGCTCATATTTATGACAGTTGTCACTCTATATCTCCCAATAATATTTATTTGTAAGATGGTATACTTTTATATTCAAAACTCAATGAAGTAAGCATTTTCAATGTAGTTTTTACTGTGGGGGAAAAATATGTAATGCAATGTGATACAATGGTGATTTGAGAGATGAAGAAATAAATGTTAATCAAAAGCCTGATATTTGATACTTAAATTTAACATGAGTTTTCTAAAAATATGATGCATGGATAACCAACTAAATCTAAGTTGCTCAACAACATAAGATCCTGTTTTTTTTCTTCCCATTTGAAAAACTATTTATTTTGCATTTTAGTATTTGCATGTACTGCACCATCCATTGTTCATCCTTGGTAATGGTGACCCAGAACAAATCTCTAATGTGAGAGTTGATCCATCAAAATATTAAGCATTCTACCCTCAAATCATCAATTTTACTTTACCTAAAAATTGTAGCATTGCTAAAAATATATGTATTGATACTGGGGAATACAGAAAAAAAGTACTACTCTTACTCCGTTTCTAAAAAGCGGTATCATCCCTAATGATGAGAGAGAGGCTTTAATTTTCCCAGCAGCTGTTACTTC